>NC_081405.1:316300540-316310540 GCF_030272615.1 Cryptomeria japonica | reverse complement strand
AATGGAAACAAATACAAAGAGAAGGAAGAAGAGATAGAAAGCATGAATACACAGTTTGGTGATCCATGAGACGATAAAATAAACCATGGACATCTCACCCCTAAAACTAGGTGGTCCATGGAGAGTTCATTGAAAACTAGCCCCCTAGAGTCTGTCTGGGTGATCCATGTAAGGGAGGAGAGTGAGAACACCATTAGTTCCACTCAACCTCGTGCATGTGTGTATAAGTAGAACAAGGATACCTACCTTTGACACCAAGAAGATATCCATCATGCAACAATGTCATAAATCCAAGCAAGAGAGGGAATACTCTTAGAGCAAGGATAAGATAGTTCAAAAGAGATATCTTGCTATATAAGTGTACAGGAGATCCTTGGAGGAGAAGAGATATTTTTTCAAAAGACATCTACCCTCAAGAGGAGTTGTCTCAAAGAAATATAACATCTTCTAGAATGAATGAATGAAAGAGTTTTGAAAAGAGTAGAGGATTGAGATGACATCAAATGGAGATTATTTATAACAACACTCTTCTAAAAGAAGGCAAGAGATCCTCATTGGGGATATGCATGTGCACAAAATAGAAGGGTTTATTATAAAAGATACTACTCAATGAAAAAAACAAATTGATGAATGATCGAAGACTTCCAACACCAAGGAGGAGGTCCCAATTAAGGATATGTACTTAAGATCCCCATTAGCAATGCATGTTCCAATATGAGAGAAGGAATTCAAATATTAATACACCTCTACAATCAATGAGAAATCCTTATAGAAGACACTACTTCACAACGGGGAAATTTTAATCTTAAGGAGAGATGTTTGAAATCACTCTTGCCCCCATATATAGGGAGAAGAGGTGAGATAGAAATAGGCTATTATGTTGCTTCCAAAAGTATGATTGCACATGAAATTGTACCATCGTGAATTAAAATGAGTCCCTAGTAAGTGAGCTACCAATGTCACATAATGATGAGCAACATAATAGCCATTAATGTTATTTAAAGACATGATAGATTGAATGAATTATTTGAATATGACATGTTAAATGCTCTACTATAAGTGAGCTTAAAAACATGTATAAGATGATGGAGGTTAAAGGGTCTTTAGAAAGAGAGAAGTTTATAGGAGAAGAATATGCCACTAAGTCATACTTCTCTTGCACACAAGAAATCTTAGGAGAGGGATAAGTGTAATTCATTAGAGCCTTATTCCTAGAAAAAGGAATGTTAGAATGAGTAGAAGATAAAGTGTCATAAGTGGGATTAGAAATCTCTTGAGGTGATTCATAAAGAGATTTGTTCATTGATAAGGTTTCCTTATGAGGGAGATAAGTGTTGAAAGAAGTAGAAGATGATTTAATCGAGGTGAGGTCATCATCATTACTAAATATAGCATTCACCTTGAGATATGGTCTTTTAGATGCTTTGGTGGGCTTAGAAGGATTATATCCAAGTCCAAATAAAGCTTCATGTGTATTATGTTCTAAAGGATCTTAAATTCCTTGTTCATTTGTGCCAGAACCATTGTCATAATAGCCACTCTTAGCTAAAATGTGAAAACCAGAACCATAAAAGGATGCCAAATTGGAAAGAGATGGTGATTCCTCATAGGTCTTAGTGCTATATGAATTAGAGCATGGATTTGAGGAATTATTTGAATTAGAATCAACCACAAAGTTGTTACTTATTTGCTTAGACAAAGTGGGTTTCTCTTTAGGCTCTTCTTTATATTTATCCTTCTTAGTCTTAGATCCTTTCCAAGACACTCTATACTCTCCTATAAAATTAGGGGTAAAATCTAGAGATCTCCAACCATCATCTAAGAGAAGTCCTTTGGGAGAAAAGATATCCTTGGGAGGAGATTCTGATTGAGTAGAAGAATCAGGAATGCTAGAAGGAACAAGATCATTAAAGGAAGTAGATGTATTTGAATAATTAGAAGGATTGGAAGAAGAATGGGAAGTAGTCAAACAAGAAGACCCAGATTTTAATGGTTCTTGAGGTTTGGTATCAGCTAATAAGTTGTACATCGTATTATTATAAATGAACTTGAATTTCCTATGCAAAGTTGAGGGGAAAACTTGCATGCTATGAATCCATGGTCTCCCTAATAGAAGGTTATATGTCAAATTACCAGGCATAACATGAATAGGTGTAGGTAACACAATAGGACCTACCCTAACAAGAAAGGTTATGACACCTAGACATTGTTTAGCAACATTATCAAAGCCTCAAATAGTAAGAGAAGAAGGTTTGATAAGAGAATGATCCACTTTAATCTTATCCAATAAGTCCACACCACAAACATTAAGGTCAGATCCATTGTCCACAAGGGTTCATCTTATAGCACTACCATGGATAAAAAAATAATCATAAGAGGATCATATTGATTTTGGATTTCAAGAGAAGGTAAATCATCTTGTGTGAATATAATTTGAGCTTTGGATTTTTTTGTAGGATCAATCAAAGTGGACATGTTATTAGGGATCATCTTGTAACATCCAATGATAAGCAAGTGAAGTTTGAACCAAATCCCAAATAGAAATCTTGGCAAGAGTATTTTTAAGTTGTTCAGTGAGATCATACTCCTTGCTAAGGGTTGAGAGGGAGGAAGTGAAGTTGGGATAATTGGAGGAGAACTAGGTTGTCTATTATTTCTTTTATTATAAGTATGAGCAACTATATTATAACTATCTCTAGTGATTTTCGTAGCATATTGATAAGGGCTCTTAGTAGGATAACCTCCTTGCATAGTAAGAATAGGTTTCTTAGGAGTACAAAAAGAATCATTAACATAACCACCTTTAACCACTAAGATTGGCTTATGTTGAAAAATTTGAGAAGAACAAGCACCTTGAACAGTGAAGAGGGGTTTATTAGGTGTTTCATTCACATGTATCAAATTTATTGAGGATGGTTTAGCACTATCAAAGGTGTCCTTAGAAGAAGAATGAAAAAGATTGTTGGAATAATTGTTGATAGTCTATCCATTCACTAAAGTGTTATCATGGATAAGACCAATTTTAGGAGGGAGACTAGAAGTAGGCGTTGACATTTTAGGAAAGGTCATATCATCCTCTATCATCAAAGGATATACATGGGTAATAAAATCTCTAGGAGAAGGATCAACATTACTCTTTAAAGTCTCACCTTTGAGAGCAAGGTCCTTGAAAAAGATGTTAACCATCTTATCTTGAACCAGGGTATCATTATGAGTAGAAGCAAGTTGAGGAGAGGGATATGCTTTACCTTTAGATAAAAAATGATTGAGATTCATGGAAGGTGAGATGATATCAAGAGAGTTATCAATCATGATTTTATCCCCTTTAGCTAGGGTTCTCTCATGGGGGAGAGAATAATCAACACCTTCTTCTAGTGGTTCATCCCAAATAGTGAGGTCATTAGGAAAATTATTAGAAATATCTTGCACAAATATGTCCTTATTCCTATTGCCAATTTTGGCAGAAGGGATAACATTGTTCATTAATTCTTCATCCTTAGGAAGGAGAGAATCATTACATATATTTAAATCATCCTCTTTCCTCAAAATGTCTTCAATAGGATCTTTAGGGGAGAGAGAATTAAGCAAATTTATTATGATTTCATCTTCTTTCTCTAAGGCATATTTAGGGGTAAGGAAAACTTTAGGAGAAGGGAAAGCATTTCTCATTAATGCATTATCTGTTGTAAGAATTTTGTTCAAATCAAAAAAGGAAATACTCTCACTAAGAAAAGTAGGGACAATACCATCTTCTTGCACAAAATGAACCTCATGAGAGGAGTATTCTTTAGGAGGGAGATGAACATCTTTCTCCAAATATTCATGCTTAGGAAGGAGATCTTTTGAAGAAGTGCTCATAACCTCTTGTTTTACTAACATGCCCCCATTGGTAAGACCAAATTTAGGAGAGAATAAGTCAATGTCCATCAATATCTTTTCACTTAGAGAGGAATCATGTACATAAGGTAAGGTAGCATTAAGAAATTCTTTTATGATATCGTCCTCTTCCTCTAAGATAGCTAGATGAGAAGGGCACATTTTAGGAGAGTTGTCAAGATCACTCTTCAAATCTTCATCTTTAGTACATGCGAGAGTTTTAAAGGGATTGGTAATAAATATTTTAGGCACGAAAATATTTTCATAAATGGGAGGTGTTTTTCTAAGAGATGGAAAAATTGGAACAAGGGAAGCTAACCCATTATCACATTTACAAAATGAATGCATCATGACAAAAAATAATTCCTCATTCAAATGATAACATATGCAAAATAGAAGAAAATGATCAATTTTAACCAATGAAAGCACTCTAAATTTTGATATAGAAAATGAAATTTAGGAGTGAAATGTGTTCCTAAATAAGATCTGAAATTATGATCCCAATCAAGCTATCCACAAGTTCAATTTTGAATTGAAAAATTAGGGTTTTAACAAAATTAACCTCTAAATTTTTTAAAAATTTGCAAGAAATTGAAACTTGTAAATGTAAATTTGAATTTGAAATAGAAAAAAAATACTCAAATCTAAGAACATAAATCAGAATTAAAGAAGGTTGGATTCATGTCGGGTTCACCAAATGTGGTGGCAAGAAAAGTGAGATCGGGTGACTAGGACCTAATCCCACTTTTGCCAACACATTGGGAATACAAAAGTGCCTAGGGAGATAGATAAATTTGGATACTTCTTGTGAGAAAGAGAGATACAAGGATTACCTCTTAGGGTTTCAATTCCTCTTTGTTGCAAATGATGAGAAAAAGTAGGGTTTGAATAATCAACTAGACTAGGAGATAGAGAATAAAGCACAAATGAGCTTGAAATTGAACAAACTTGTAGATCTAAAACTGAGATATTGAAAGCATGAAAGGGGAAATATTTTAGATGTGTACCTGATGCTACAAACTAAGCCAAACTAACTAGGATCAGGGTGCCACGCCACTATCCTATTTCTGTAGACAAGATGCTGCAAATGAGAGACTGCAAATCTTATGACCTCAAGCCTCAACCTGTCAAATTTCACTACAAAGTGGAGGGACTATGGTTCCATGCCACTATCCTAGGTAGTACAAGGATGCCACACCCCTATCCTAGGTAGATTAGGGAAGATCTGATGATTCTGGGTGGTTTTGATGCCTTTTCCTGAGTTGAAAGTCATTTCGAGTACCTGTTTCTGCACCTGCAACTGAAAAGGGAAGGTTTGGCTGGCTATATAGGGTTGCCTCAGTCAAATCCCTGTGTTATTTATTTTCACCTCCATAAATAATTGATAATCTACTAAATATGTGTGTGCTAGAAACTTGTGTGTATGCAAGATCCTAAAATGAAAGCAAACAATCTAGAGAAACCCTAAAGAGTAAACCCTAAATGCTTGTAATTGACAAAGTAAATGCTCTGAATCAATGATGCAAAGTGATGTAAATCATGAATGTAAATATGCAATTTGATTCAAAGAAGCTCATATAAAGACATGAAAATAACATGAAATCATACCAACCCCCAAGGAAGAGATATTGCCACAACATCTCCTATTACTCTTCAATGTCTTCAAGGCTCCTAATTGATGATGACTAATTTATGAAATGTTGTTGGATGTTGTTGAATGTTGTTAAAGACTCCACATAGGCTTCTCTTTCACTACATAGAAGGCTCCTTGTGCTCCAAAAACCTGCCCTTAGATTCTTAGATAGATAGATAAATAGTTCTTAGTCCCCTTCAAATGAAGAAAGAGAGCTCTTATGTATGAAACCCTAGATCTTAGTTTTGACTTAATTCCACCTTTAGGCCAACTTAGGAATTGAATTTCCCACCAATCTTTTGGGGTTATGCATTATAATATCATATAATTGTGCTCCCAAAATTTCGGGTAAAAAACCCAAGCCCATGTGCATTCCCACCACAGTCCAACCAACTTTTCACCAAATTTTCAGGGCTATTAGATATGATGATATTAGAGAGAATCCCAAAGTTACCGCTCATTTTGAGGTGTTTTGATATGCGAAATCAGGCCTTAGAGGTCAAAATAGGACATAATTAGGGTTCATGATTAAATGATTTATTGGAGGAATAAAATAAAAAATGGGCCACACTTAGGGTAAAGGGCCCAATTTTATAATATATGAAGTGATGAAATAGGACTTTAGATTTAATACTACAATATGTATGTATATATATACATGTATCTATATGTATGTATATATATGTATACATACATATACATATATTTGTATGTATGTATACTTATATATGTACATCTGTATATATATATATATATATATATATATATATATATATATATATATATATATATATATATATATATATATATATATATATATATATATATATATATATATATATATATATATATATATATATATATATATAAAATTATATATATATAATTATATGTATATATATATATGTGTGTGTATGTATCTATACATACATACATACATTTCCCTTCGATAAGGTGATATGCTTCCAATGTCAATACAAAGTAACCCATCCAATGGTATTCAACATCCAGAAAATCGCTAAATAAAAAGCATCCTAGGCCAAATTACACAAGTACCACCCCATTCCAAACCATCACAAGGAAAACTATAACCCAAATCTTTCTTACCAGGCATTAGCTTAGAATAGTGTGCATCTAAAACACCTTTTACTAAAACTGATGTAGTTGTATGTAAACATAGAGGAATAGCATGATGAACCAAAAAGTCTCTGCGACCAATTGTTAAGAAAAGTGAATTTTAATTATTTTTAATAGTACTCAACCAACCAGGTAACCATAAGCCAATGTAACTAAAATTCTAGAATCGCCCATATAATTGTAAGGGGAATAAGCTAGAATAAGGAAGCAAGGTGGGAAAGTAGTCATTGTCGAGTTCGGTGGGAACTATGGTTGCCCATAAAATTCTATGGGCTCCCCTATAATTCTATAGGCACTGATTAATGTTATTCTAGCTCGATTATAGAACTATTTTAGCCACCCCCAATTCTATGCTAAAAGGCAAGACTAGCTTACTCTAGTAGGCATACATTAATTCATAGATTCCGTACAATTCTATGGTGCTAATTAATTTGGCGCATCCTTAAAATAGTAGGGCACTAATTAATTAAGTGTGCATAAGCTAAAAATAATACTATAAAAGAAACTAAAAGGGCTATCAAAATTTGACCTAGTGATATCATTTCTTCATTTCCTCTCCAATCACTTTTTATTATATAAGATAATAGATAAGCACTTCTAGTTATTTATTTTAATGATTCGAGTTGTCTAGGCTATAATTTGGATGAGATGTTCTAGATTGAAAATGGATAGATCATATTGGAAGGGTAAAAAAGAAATTTCAAAGACTAAGAGTGAATTCTTTTTATGAAAATGATCATAATTTTTATTTTCTATTCATACAAAAAACTATGACAAAATCACTTGAACCATTCTAAGGAATGTGTTAATAATTATAACAGATATATAGAATGGTTAATAAAAAAAATATTACATTAGTAATAGGGTATTATTTATAATATGCATAAAGGCTTGTTCTTGCAAAAGTAAAAATAATAAGGTAAGGGGTGGATTTAAAAGTAACCATCTCCTATTGAATAATCAATGCAATCCACATTGATACAATGAGAGAAGGGGACCTACCACAATAATAAAATCACCTAAATAATCAACCCTTTTCCAAGTTAATTTTCATGGAATCTTCCTTCTTTACTTTTGATGAAATATGAGAATTATTTATAAGGTCTGTTGTGACTATCTCTCACCGGTTGTGTGCGTATACTATTATCCAGAAGTGCATCTGCGGCTTGTTGGACTAATTTATTTTAGTCAGGTGAGGAGGAAGAAATGGTAATAGGCATAGAACCATCCATTATGGTTCTACATTTGTTTGAAGAAAATATTTAACAAATCTCATATGTCTAACCAAAATATCCTTTCTTCTTCAAAGTGTTTGAAGTTTTTGCTCCTTAAATTTAGCATATATTTTTCTATTACTATATTGATTCTCTGGCTCCAAAAATAATATAGATATTATCTCATCCATTTTATTTAATTCTATATATGAAGGCTATCAATAACCCAGTATCGAATACTAGTAATAATGTCAGCAAAAGAATGTTCTCCTGTATTCCTAGACATGCTAAGCTCCCCATATTAATGTAAAATCAAGGATAAATTGATCCCATGAAAGAAAGAGATCAGGAAATGGAAAACTACTGATATCTTCTACATTCTTTGCTTGATTTTCAATATGATACCAAGGGTATATTTGAAGTATACTAAGTATATCTAGCTTGCTTCTAGCATAGCAATACAATTTTGCTTAGTATTAAAAGGGAGTAGGATAGAACCATCCTCCTAGTGGCCAGTTACTCTAGCTTTGTTTGATCAACTTAATTCTTTTTTTCTTTTTTTATTGAACAAAAATGAGAGAATCTCTCATATTTTAATTTCATAATAGCCTCCAAAAGGAACCCTATCTCTATATTGCAACAATTGGATATATGGAAAGATAAAAAGAGTCTTTTCTAATGCAAGATAAGAAAAAGAGAAGGAAGGAGAAAAAGAAAAAAAAAAATCTTCTTCCTTGCAGTATTGTATCTAGTTCATAAATCACCCAAAGAGCAGTGTGATAAAGCATAAGAATTATCATGATTATTTATATTTAGTTTATGAGTGATGAAAAAGGAGCTTCGGATCAATGGAGACTAAGAAACTTGATTCCTGTAATAAATATAAATAAGAGTTCCATTGCAGAGGGTATACCTAAGCAGCCATTTGAAAGCTATGGGAATGATGGAACCTGTGACTGCATATGTTCATATAGAAATATGAATCATTCATTGGATAGGATGGAAAAATAAATCACGCAGAAGGAATAGGTACTGATAATATCCATTATAATTAGTTCCACTAAAGGTATAGGTACCACTAAAGGTACTAAGTAAAGAATAATGCAAACTACTAATTCGTCAGCTAATATATTTCCAAAAAGTCAAAAACTAAGTGATAGAGGTTTTGTAAAATCTTATAATATGCTGATTGGTAAAAGTATTGGGGTTGGTTGAATATATTTACCAAAATAGCCTAAACCCTTCTTTGTAACTTGCATAAAAATAAGCTACTGATGTGAGAAAATCTAGGGCTACTATAGTATTAATATCATTTTTAGGTGCGGCTAATTCCCCATGAGGTAATTTAATAATTTCCCAAGGAAAAAGAGCACCTGCCCAGTTAGAAACAAAGATAAATAGAAACATAGTCCCTATAAAAGGAACCCAGGGACTGTATTATACTTCACCAATTTGAGTTCTATCCAAGTCCTGAACGAATTCGAGAACATATTCCACAAAATTTTGTGCTCCATTTGGAATGATTTGTGGGTCTCGAAAAACTAGAGTAGCTGAACCTAATAACACAACAATGACAATCTAGGAAGTTATAAGTACCTATGCATGAACTTGAAACCCCCCTATTTGCCAATAAAAATGCTGACCTACTTCCACACTAGATATCTTGTAGAAATAATTCAACATGTTAATAGGAAATTGTACATTATCCATATTACCCTTTATATAGAAAGATGAACTTCAAAAGGAAATGATTTTGGTTCAATGATCAATTCCTCAATTATTTACATTGTCATCAGTCAAGGTACAAAATAAATTAATGGAATGATTATTTGATTGATTAAGAATATTTCTTTTTTTCTATAAAAATATTTTATCTTAATCTATTCTATAAGATTTAGGAAAGTAGCCAGCTTAGTTCTAGCTTCTCTTTTTTTAATTTTTTAATTCACTTTTTATAGTACAATTCTCTACCTACATGAATTGCTAAAATTAATTTATTTAGGATCAGTCGAATTAGTCCTCTACCATCATCATAGGTTGGGATTAGGATATCAACGAGATTTGGGACATAATTTGTATCAACTAAGAAAATTGTTGGAATACCCAAAGTTCTACAATCCCGAATAGCAATATACTCTCC